>NW_026915420.1:0-4590 GCF_034315485.1 Pezoporus occidentalis
GGCAGTCGCCATGGACCTGTAGGCAGGAGGACACAAATATACCCCCTCCCCCAGGTTATCCGTTCTTGAGAAGCAGACAGGTTAAACTGCACGTTGTTAACTGGCGAGGAGTTTGCTGCATTATTGCCTTTGTTTTTGTTTTTTTTTAATCCAAAGTCGCTCACCCTACAAACCCCAGCCTGCTCGGCAGCAGTTACAGCTGCCTGCCTGCTTCAGCAGCAACCATAAATACCTGCCGGCAACCGCACTTTTGCATTAACCCTTTCATGCCCGAAATGTTAAACTGCTCCCCGTTAAAAACTTTTACATGAACCCAACACCAAAAAAACCACACAGAACATCGTCTGCCCTCAACACATGCACGCACACACACGCGTATGGGATCCCACAAGCACACGCCACACAACTACAATATTTGAAGCACAAAATCCAGACAATCATTACTCCCACTACAGTTCCACGTACAGAATGTGGCACAAGGACCCTGTGGAGACTAATAGCAAACCAGCTCCGAGAAGCATCATTGCAGTGCGAGGTGGCAGGCTCAACCTTAGTGGGCGTCCCCGCAGAGGCTCTGCCTCCCCCACATCGCATGAGGCTTGGGCTTTTATACTGACCAAAATGCACACTCATTCCGACACAGGTGGCCAGCCTGTGCTGGAAGAAGTGGCCAGCAGTATCTACAAAGGTCTCCAAAGGTTGATAGAAACCTGGACATACTTATTTACTTATTTTTACCAACTTCTAGCACATGGTGTCCTGGGTTCAGCAGTAGCAGTCATTTTTCCCCTTCTTGGTAGCTGGTGCAGTGCAATGTTTTGACTTTCAGCTCGGGAACAGAGCTGATAACAAGCGATGTTTTGGTTTGGCCAAGGACTTTGTGAGCCTCATGCTCTGCCAGGGAGGAGGGGAAGCCGGGAGGAAGCAGAGACAGGACACCTGACCCAAACTGACCAAAGAAGTATTCCATACCACAGCACGTCATGCCCAGGATGTAACTGGGAGTTAGCCGGAAGGGCTGGGGGACTGCAGGGTTGGAGGAGGTATCGGTCAGAGCTTGGTCGAGCTGGGGGGGGGCGAGTTATCGGTCGGCTGGTGCTGAGGTGCTGTATTCTCTTCCCTTGTTATTTCCTTTATCATTATTATCACTGGTGGTAGCAGTAGTGATTTGTGTTATACCTTAGTTACTAAACTGTTCTTATCTCAACCCGTGGGAGTTGCATTCTTTTCGATTCTCCTCTCCGTCCCTCCGGGAGTAGGGGGAAGGAAAGAAGGGGGGTGAGTGAGTGAACGAGTTACCTGACTGGGTTTAAACCACGACAGTTCTTTTTGGCACTCAACGTGGGGCACGAAGGGTTGAGATAACGACAGATCTGACCGGATTAATAGTCATTTGTCACAATGCTGATTTATTGGCTCTCAGAGTTGTTCTTGTTGATCTCACAGCTTCAGGCCGTTGTAACTTACGTAGAGCCGGTATTTGCTGTGATAGTGTTTATCAAGTGTGGGGCCTGGGCTAAGGTTCTTGTCTCACTGTGCTTTATGGCAATGACTTGTAATACGGGCGGGCTCCAGCAGCAGGGCGGGACGGACGTGGCCGTGGACTTGTATCTGGCCGTCCGGCTGCTCTTCACCGCCCTGGCCCTCACCCTACTCTCCATCTTCGTGAGGCTGCGGGGAGCCGAGGGGGAGCGGCCCCGGGAGCCGGCGGCAGCCGAACCGACCCGGGAGAGCGGCCCCGGGGACCAGGCGGCGGCGGGAGCGGGGCCGGAGGCCGCGAGGGGACGGCTGCCGGTGGAGGAGGTCGGGGCGGTCGAGGAGGGGAAGGAGGCGGCTGCAGAGCAGCGGGAGAAGGCGGCGGAGGAGCCGAGCCCCGCGGCCGAGCCGAGCCCCGCGGAAGAGCCGAGCCCCGCGGCCAAGCCCAGCCCCGCGACGGCCGAGAGCATCCCCCGGCAGCCGCCCGCCGAGCCCCAGGAGGATGCAGGAGACCACGCAGCATTTCCCAGCAAGGCAGAGGAGGAAGAGCTGGACTCAGGAAAAGAGAAGCTGGCGGTGTGAGAGCCGGCAAGCACAGGGCTACACCAGCCCCAGTGACAAGTACAGCAGCATCAACTGAGAGTTCTGAAGGTTTTGAATGGCCTTTGGGTGTCCTTGGGACTTGCCTGCTGATTGTGATGGGGATCAGCATGTTGGCACACACACAGACTGTGTTTTACCCACAACCATTTTGTCTGATCTCAAAAGTTAAGCAGAGTCAGGTTTGGGTCTTGTCTGGGGTTAGACGACGATATGGGGGGACCAAGAGATTTTCCCCAAAGCTGGACAGTCATGAGTGGCAGGGTGTGTGGGACAGTATGGGCAAGTATCTAGTCCACTGGGCCCCTCCAGTGCTTTGGAAGCATCGGAGATGGAAGGCAGCTGTATGGAGTCCCCAGCAGCAAGCTGCAGAAACTGCTTAAGGGGACAGTGAATTATTTTAAGCCTGGTGGGCCCATGGCACTTCAGGCCATCAGAGCAGAGATGCAACATAGAGATGGACTCATGATGGAGGGGTGGACTTAGCAATGGACACTATTGCCCAGATTATTCACGACTGTGAACACTGCACACAGTCTCTCCTGCTCTGGAAGACTGTTACAAGAGATGGAGCCTGACATCATGGACCAGATGGACTCAGCAGCTTTATAGGGACTAGTCCATGCACTAAGATAAGAGTGATGGTATATTGAAAATGTGGGATCTGAGCATGACGTGAATGGTATGGAATAAGGGGTGGATAATGTCCTGGGTTCAGCAGTAGCAGCCATTTTTCCCCTTCTTGGTAGCTGGTGCAGTGCAATGTTTTGAGTTTCAGCTCGGGAACAGAGCTGATAACAAGCGATGTTTTGGTTTGGCCAAGGACTTTGTGAGCCTCATGCTCTGCCAGGGAGGAGGGGAAGCCAGGAGGAAGCAGAGACAGGACACCTGACCCAAACTGACCAAAGAGGTATTCCATACCACAGCACGTCATGCCCAGGATGTAACTGGGAGTTAGCCGGAAGGGCTGGGAGACTGCGGGGTTGGAGGAGGTATCGGTCAGAGCTTGGTCGGGCTGGGGGGGGCGAGTTATCGGTCGGCTGGTGGTGAGATGATGTATTCTCTTCCCTTGTTATTTCCTTTATCATTATTATCATTGGTGGTAGCAGTAGTGATCTGTGTTATACCTTAGTTACTAAACTGTTCTTATCTCAACCCGCGGGAGTTGCATTCTTTTCGATTCTCCTCTCCGTCCCTCCGAGAGCAGGGGGAGGGCAAGAAAGGGGGGGGGGGGAGTGAGCGAACGAATTACCTGACTCTGTTTAAACCACGACACACACACAACAAGGAGGAAAAAGCTTTGGGGTTTGATAGCAGCAGCTCCAATGTGAAGCCACAATGTGCAGACCGATAGGGTTGTAGCCACAGACTTGTGTTTTTAAGACACTAAGAGCTCATGTTCCTGTTTATGCACTTGGTGATGGTGAAGGAGAGAGCAGCTGGACATAAAGTCATTGAATATTGTTGCAGAAGGCACCAGAGAGACCTTAATGTGGCCTTTGAATACCTTAAGAGGGGCTACAAGAAATCTGGAGAGGGGCTTTGGACAAGGTCCTGTAGGGACAGGCCAAGGGGAATGGCTTTAACCTGCCTGAGGGGAGACTGAAATGAGCTCTTGGGCAGAAGCTCTTCCCTGTGAGGGTGCTGAGGCGCTGGCACAGGGTGCCCAGAGAAGCTGTGGCTGCCCCATCCCTGGCAGTGCTCAAGGCCAGGCTGGACACAGGGGCTTGGAGCAAGCTGCTCTAGTGGAAGGTGTTGGGGTTGGAGCTGGAGGAGCTTTAAGATGCCTTCAACCCAAACTGTTCTGTGATTCTGATTTATGATAGTTTGAACTCAAGAAAGAGCAATTTGCATATCCTATATCTTGAGAAAGGGTGAAAGAGAGAAAGGGAAGGTTGGGTTGAGCAAGGACAGGCACACCCATTGGCAGTACTGGTCTTGCAGTTGTGTGTCTAAAGCAGGGACCACAGAGAAAAGGATGCTTCTGTGTGTGATAAGATGTGGGTATTTGATGTGGGATGGGTGATAGTTCGCACTGTTTAGACAAGCTGTGGCATTGAGAATAGCTGGTTTCAGTGGTGTTAGATGCAAGGCGTGTGTTTGAGATGTCTACTGTTTATGTAGCTCTAACTTAGTTATATAAGTACTAAACAAGGTGAAGGAGGAGAATGAGGATGAGGAGATGCCCATTGAGTGTGTGAACCATTAGCAATGGGAAACAGCAGTTGCCTTCATCCCCCATTTCCAAGGCAAAATTTAGGTCCAAAATGGGCAGGTGGAATAAGACAGACTTCAGAAAGGGAAAATGCTGAGTCCTGCCCATGGGGAAGAGTTGCTCTAAGCACCATGACAGGCTAGGGGGCAGCTTAGCAGAGAGGGACAAGGTGGTTGTGATGTCCACTGTGTTGAAATGAGCCATCAATGTGTCCTTGCAGCAAAGGCGCCCACCAACAACATGAGAAGAGCATTGGTGGTGTGTTGGGGGACTTTGTGCAATGAACATCTGAGCACAGG
>NW_026915421.1:0-3994 GCF_034315485.1 Pezoporus occidentalis
CCAACACCAAAAAAACCACACAGAACATCGTCTGCCCTCAGCACATGCACACACACACACACGCATATGGGATCCCACAAGCACACACCACACAACTACAATATTTGAAGCACAAAATCCAGACAATCATTACTCCCACTACAGTCCCACGTACAGAATGTGGCACAAGGACCCTGTGGAGACTAACAGCAAACCAGCTCCGAGAAGCATCATTGCAGTGCGAGGTGGCAGGCTCAACCTTAGCGGGCATCCCCGCAGAGGCTCTGCCTCCCCCACATCGTATGAGGCTTGGGCTTTTATACTGACCAAAATGCACACTCATTCCGACACAGGTGGCCAGCCTGTGCTGGAAGAAGTGGCCAGCAGTATCTACAAAGGTCTCCAAAGGTTGACAGAAACCTGGACATACTTATTTACTTATTTTTACCAACTTCTAGTACATGTAGCAGTAGTGATTTGTGTTATACCTTAGTTACTAAACTGTTCTTATCTCAACCCGTGGGAGTTGCATTCTTTTCGATTCTCCTCTCCGTCCCTCCGGGAGTAGGGGGAAGGAAAGAAGGGGGGTGAGTGAGTGAACGAGTTACCTGACTGGGTTTAAACCACGACAGTTCTTTTTGGCGCTCAACGTGGGGCACGAAGGGTTGAGATAACGACAGATCTGACCGGATTAATAGTAGCTCGTCACAATGCTGATTTATTGGCTCTCAGAGTTGTTCTTGTTGATCTCACAGCTTCAGGCCGTTGTAACTTACGTAGAGCCGGTATTTGCTGTGATAGTGTTTATCAAGTGTGGGGCCTGGGCTAAGGTTCTTGTCTCACTGTGCTTTATGGCAATGACTTGTAATACGGGCGGGCTCCAGCAGCAGGGCGGGACGGACGTGGCCGTGGACTTGTATCTGGCCGTCCGGCTGCTCTTCACCGCCCTGGCCCTCACCCTACTCTCCCATCTTCGTGAGGCTGCGGGGAGCCGAGGGGGAGCGGCCCCGGGAGCCGAGGCGGCAGCCGAACCGACCCGGGAGAGCGGCCCCGGGGACCAGGCGGCGGCGGGAGCGGGGCCGGAGGCCGCGAGGGGACGGCTGCCGGTGGAGGTAGGGGCGGTCGGAGGGAGGGGAAGGAGGCGGCTGCAGAGCAGCGGGGAGGGCGGCGGAGGAGCAGACCGCGGAAGAGCCGAGCCCCGCGGCCAAGCCCAGCCCCGCGACGGCCGAGAGCATCCCCCGGCAGCCGCCCGCCGAGCCCCAGGAGGATGCAGGAGACCACGCAGCATTTCCCAGCAAGGCAGAGGAGGAAGAGCTGGACTCAGGAAAAGAGAAGCTGGCGGTGTGAGAGCCGGCAAGCACAGGGGCTACACCAGCCCCAGTGACAAGTACAGCAGCATCAACTGAGAGTTCTGAAGGTTTTGAATGGCCTTTGGGTGTCCTTGGGACTTGCCTGCTGATTGTGATGGGGATCAGCATGTTGGCACACACACAGACTGTGTTTTACCCACAACCATTTTGTCTGATCTCAAAAGTTAAGCAGAGTCAGGTTTGGGTCTTGTCTGGGGTTAGACGACGATATGGGGGGACCAAGAGATTTTCCCCAAAGCTGGACAGTCATGAGTGGCAGGGTGTGTGGGACAGTATGGGCAAGTATCTAGTCCACTGGGCCCCTCCAGTGCTTTGGAAGCATCGGAGATGGAAGGCAGCTGTATGGAGTCCCCAGCAGCAAGCTGCAGAAACTGCTTAAGGGGACAGTGAATTATTTTAAGCCTGGTGGGCCCATGGCACTTCAGGCCATCAGAGCAGAGATGCAACATAGAGATGGACTCATGATGGAGGGGTGGACTTAGCAATGGACACTATTGCCCAGATTATTCACGACTGTGAACACTGCACACAGTCTCTCCTGCTCTGGAAGACTGTTACAAGAGATGGAGCCTGACATCATGGACCAGATGGACTCAGCAGCTTTATAGGGACTAGTCCATGCACTAAGATAAGAGTGATGGTATATTGAAAATGTGGGATCTGAGCATGACGTGAATGGTATGGAATAAGGGGTGGATAATGTCCTGGGTTCAGCAGTAGCAGCCATTTTTCCCCTTCTTGGTAGCTGGTGCAGTGCAATGTTTTGAGTTTCAGCTCGGGAACAGAGCTGATAACAAGCGATGTTTTGGTTTGGCCAAGGACTTTGTGAGCCTCATGCTCTGCCAGGGAGGAGGGGAAGCCAGGAGGAAGCAGAGACAGGACACCTGACCCAAACTGACCAAAGAGGTATTCCATACCACAGCACGTCATGCCCAGGATGTAACTGGGAGTTAGCCGGAAGGGCTGGGAGACTGCGGGGTTGGAGGAGGTATCGGTCAGAGCTTGGTCGGGCTGGGGGGGGCGAGTTATCGGTCGGCTGGTGGTGAGATGATGTATTCTCTTCCCTTGTTATTTCCTTTATCATTATTATCATTGGTGGTAGCAGTAGTGATCTGTGTTATACCTTAGTTACTAAACTGTTCTTATCTCAACCCGCGGGAGTTGCATTCTTTTCGATTCTCCTCTCCGTCCCTCCGAGAGCAGGGGGAGGGCAAGAAAGGGGGGGGGGGAGTGAGCGAACGAATTACCTGACTCTGTTTAAACCACGACACACACACAACAAGGAGGAAAAAGCTTTGGGGTTTGATAGCAGCAGCTCCAATGTGAAGCCACAATGTGCAGACCGATAGGGTTGTAGCCACAGACTTGTGTTTTTAAGACACTAAGAGCTCATGTTCCTGTTTATGCACTTGGTGATGGTGAAGGAGAGAGCAGCTGGACATAAAGTCATTGAATATTGTTGCAGAAGGCACCAGAGAGACCTTAATGTGGCCTTTGAATACCTTAAGAGGGGCTACAAGAAATCTGGAGAGGGGCTTTGGACAAGGGCCTGTAGGGACAGGCCAAGGGGAATGGCTTTAACCTGCCTGACCCACTCTGATTTATGATTGTTTGAACTCAAGAAAGAGCAATTTGCATATCCCACATCTTGAGAAAGGGTGAGAGAAAGGGAAGGTTGGGTTGAGCAAGGACAGACAGACCCATTGGCAGTACTGGTCTTGCAGTTGTGTGTCTAAAGCAGGGACCACAGAGAAAAGGATGCTTCTGTGTGTGATAAGATGTGGGTATTTGATGTGGGATGGGTGATGTTTTGCACTGTTTAGACAAGCTGTGGTATTGAGAATGGCTGGTTTCAGTGGTGTTAGATGCAGGGTGTGTGTTTGAGATGTCTACTGTTTATGTAGCTCTAACTTAGTTATATAAGTACTAAACAAGGTGAAGGAGGAGAATGAGGATGAGGAGATGGCCATTGAGTGTGTGAGCCATTAGCAATGGGAAACAGCAATTGCCTTCATCCCTCTGCCTGAGGTGGCTGTCGACAACTTCAGCTGGATCTTCTGAACCCCTTTGAAAGTGTTAAAGCTTTAGCAAAGCCCTGTCTGCTGTCAGCTGCTTTTCTGTACAAGGAACAAGTCCCACTCTTGGTTTCGTTTCTTCCTTTTGCAAGCATCAAAGAGCCATCCTGAGGATATTTAAATCTTGAGGCACATAATGTAAAATAGCATTTCCAAGGCAAAATTTGGGTCCAAAATGGGCAGGTGGAATAAGACAGACTTCAGAAAGGGAAAATGCCGAGTCCTGCCCATGGGGAAGAGTTGCTCTAAGCACCATGACAGGCTAGGGGGCAGCTTAGCAGAGAGGGACAAGGTAGTTTTGGTGTCCACTGTGTTGATATGAGCCATCAATGTGTCCTTGCAGCAAAGGCACCCACCAGCAACATGAGAAGAGCATTGGTGGTGAGTCAAGGGACTTTGTGCAATGAACATCTGAGCACAGGCTGGGGAATGGGGAAGTAAAAGCTGCTTTGGGAAAGGTGGAGGGAGAAGATGAATTGTGCTGAAGAAATGGTCATCTTGCTTGAAAAGGGGCTGATGGAAAGAAGGAAGTGGTAGGGGAAGGAGGAGGAATGCTTATTTCTGCATATT
>NW_026915422.1:0-3275 GCF_034315485.1 Pezoporus occidentalis
ATCTGCCTAAATTGCTTTCTAGCAGATTTCATTGCTATAGATAGATGTTAACAAAGATGGCAACACTTTAAAGCTATGAGTAAGAGACAAAATTCACTCTGGGAAGAAGCTGTAGGAAACTGTCTGGGGTAACTGGCTTTGTTGGAGAGTCAAAGGGAAAAGGGTGCTTCACTTCCCTCAGTTGCTTTAGACCCCCAGGAGGAACTGCTACATTATTAGCTACCCACTTGCAAAAATATGACATTAGAAGAATTATTTATTTATTTATTTATTTATTTTTTAATTTTTTTAAAGCGGTGCTATTTAAAAATAGTTCTATACAATAGCATCCTCCCTGAAATAGGGGGGAAGTGGGTATCAGCAATTGCAAAAAGCAAGACCCTTACACAATCAAACGTTACTAGGTAGATAGTGGGCATTTTTTTCTTCATTCTTTACGATAACATCTTTGTTTTTTAGAAAACTACCTATTATAAATTAACTGTGTATGGGTTTTTGGATGGAGCTGGCATAGTTGAATACAGATATGACTCAAAAAAACAGTTTTCATTAACTATCACATGTATTGGTGTACTCAACAGAAAGGTGAAGCATAGGATGGACATGATGAGAGAAACCTACTAAATATTCTGTCCCTTGTAACTAATTCCCACAACCTGATTCGAAAAGCACACTGGATACTCCCTCTGCTGTGCTTTCTAAGACAACAGGCTTAAATAGTCAGCTATTTCTGTCTTGGACAAGCAAAGCACTTAACCCCAATGTTTAATATTATGAAGAGTATTCCTGAATGGCTGGATTACACAGTATGTGCAGTACATTTGCAGAGGATTTCTGGTTTTAGATTTTTCTTGATGAGCAATGTTAAAACCTTACCATAGAGAGACCCTTTGAGTATTCTAGTTTTTTTGGGGGTTGAAACTAGATAAAAACCTTTAAGGTCCTTTCCAACCCGAACTATTCTATGATTCTATGATTTCTAAAAAAGTATTTCTTAGGCTACAGGGAGAATCTAGAGGTTTTGTTTGGGTAAATTTTTCCCTGATCATTAATCCCAGGATCTGGGGGAAAAGATAATAATGAAAAACGTGCTTCATTGATAGTAGACGATAGTTGTGTGTATACATGTGTGGACATGCATGTTTGTGATTTTAGCTGAGGATATCCTCAGCTGACAATTATTAGACATTTTAAAAAAGTTAATGAAAGAGTCTCCCATTTTAGTGTCCTCTTTTGGCACAATAAAACTGATGCTGACAGAGGTTGGGAAAAAATAAAAGAACTTTAGATCATAAACCATCAGATTTAAAGCTGAAATAGAGCTTCAAACCAGTAACTGCAACATAAAAATAGTTAATTATTTTTAAAGTATTTTAGACTCCCAAAAAAAACTCCATAAAATTTCTTTTTAACAATATAGAAGTTTTTCTTTGTTTGCTAACAAAGATAAACATTTATATTTAGTTGCTTTGGCATTTTTGCAGGGCAGTTTGGGGACATCTTATTAACTAAGATTGCAGCCAATTATCTGCGTTATTGAGTATTTGTTTTCATTTGACTGATCTTTGTGCTGCTTGCTGAATAATTTTTGTGTGGTGAGGAAACTCATTAAGCTTTTACTATACCTGCTTTTTTTTTGGTCTTACTTGTCTGAAACTGAAAAATCCAGCTAACGTGAGTTGAATTTGATTGGAGCTGTAAACCGGCAAGTACCTTTGCTTCATTAAAATGTGGAAGGTATATGCTTGTTTCAATTATAATTTATAATTACTTCTCTTTTTTGCTGCTTGATGGAAATTGGAACTGGCCTTTATTTCCCCAAAAAGGCACAAAAACAACCTTTTTTTTTTTAAAAAAAGGGGGGGAAAAAAAAAAAAAAAATTTTTGGGGAAAACCCCGGGGCCCCCCGGGGAAAGGGGGGTTTTTTTTTTGGGGGGGGGGTTTTTTTTAAGGGGGGGGGGAATTTTTTTTTGGGGGGGGAAAAAGGGAAAAAAAAGGGGCCCCCCCCAAAAAAAGGGAAAAAAGGGGGGTTTTTCCCTTTTTTCCTTTAAAAAAATTTAAAAAAGGGGTTTTCCCCCCCAAAAAAAGGGGTTTTCCCCCCCCGGGGGGGGGGGCCCCTTTTTTTCCCTTTTCCCCCCAAAATTTTTTTAAAAAAATGAAGGGTTTTCAAAAAGGAAAAAAATTGGGCCCCCCAAAAAAACGGGGTTGGAATTTTTCCCCCCAAACCCAAAAAACCCCAAGCGGGCCGGGGGCCCAAGCAAAACCGGGAAAAAGGGGGTTTTTTTTTTTAGGGCCCCTTTCTCAAAGGGGTTTTAGGCCCCAAAGGGGGGGGGTTTCCCCCCGCCCCCCGGGCAGTTTCTGGGGAAAAAAATTGACTTTGGCCCCCCCAAAACTTTAAAACCCAAAATTTCCCTTAATTTTTTTCTTATTTAAACCCATTTAAAAATTTTTTAGATAAAATTTTTTAACCCCCAATTTAGGCCAAACCCTTTCCAAAAACCCCCAAAAAAAAAGGGGGGGGGAAACCCAAAATTTTGTGGGAAAAAAAATTGAAAACAAAAACGAAAACTGGGCCCTTTTCCGGGGAAAAACCCCGGGGGGGGGGGTTAATTTTTGAGGGAGGGTTTTTTCCCCAATTTTTAATGGGTTTTAAAAAGAAAAAAAAACCCAACGATTTTTTAGAAATTGCCCTTAAAGGGGGTGGGTTTTGCCGGGGTAAAAACCCCCCTTTTTTTATCCCAAAAATGGCGGGCCCGGGGAAAAAAAAATGAAGCTAAAAGCCAAAAAAAATGCTGAAATTTTTTAAAGTGCTTTTTTTCAGGGAAATTTTTTTGGGGGGCCCGGGAAAACCCCCCTTTTTTTTCCCAGGGGAAAAAAAAAAGAAAACTGGGTTTTTTCATTCTGGGTTTTGGGGTTTAAATTAAACTTCATTTCAGGGGGCCCCCCTTTAAATTTTAAAATTTTTGGGCAATTTTTCCCCAAACGTAAAATCCGTCCAAAAAATTTTAAAAGGGTTTAAAGGGTTTTTTCTTTTTAAAAATGGCTTTTTGGGAAAAAATCTTTTTAGGGGGTTTTTAAAATTTTGAGCTTTTTATTTCCCTTTTTTTTCCCCCTTTTTTTTTGTTAAATCCTTTTTAAAGGTTCCTTTTTTCCCAAATTAAAACTGGGTTTTTTTTTTTTGGGGGGAAAAAAAAAAAGTTTAAAGGGCCCCCCCAAAAAAATTTAAAAAAAAACCCTTTAGAAATCCCTTAAAAAAATTTTTGGGTTTTCAATTA
>NW_026915423.1:0-1417 GCF_034315485.1 Pezoporus occidentalis
TGCGTCTGCGTGTGTGAGACCGAGGATGGAAAATCAGCAGAGTGAAGAGATCTTGAGAAAGAGTCCTTTCGTGTGAATTTTGGCACACTGGAAACGACTGTAGTAGAATCCCTTGTTTCAATTAATGTAACTGTTTGTCTGTGGGATCCCGTTCCTGTGTCTGTCTGCGTTTTTGTGAGACCGAGGATGGAAAATAGCAGGTGAAGCATTTAAAAGAGTCCTTCAGGTTTTTGGCACACTGGAAAGGATGAACTAGAATCCTTGTTAATATTTAAAATTTGTCTGTGGTCCCCTTCCTGTGTCTGTCTGTGCCTCCGTGCCTGAGACCGAGGATGGAAAATCAGCAGAGAAACATTGTATACTTTTGAAGATCACTGAGAATGGCCTAAAAATGGAACTCTAACTGAATACATTGTTGCAATTAAGTAACAGGGTTTTCTGTGGGGTCCCGTTTGTGTTCTGCTCTGTGTGTGAACCGAGGGTGGAAAATCAGCAGAGTGAAGGATCTTGGAAAATTTGGGGGCATTTTGGCACACTGGGGAAAAAGAATACCTTGTTGCAATTAATGTAACAGTTTGTCTGGGATCCCGTTCCTGGTCTGTCTTCCTCCGTGCCTGAACCGGGTGGGAAAAAATGGAGGGGGAAACATTGTATCTTTGGAAGATCAGGGGGAATGGCCTAAAAAGGAACTTGAACTAGAATACATGGTTGCAAATTATAACAGTTTTTCTGTGAGATTCCGTTTTGGGGTCTGCGTCTTGTAGACCGAGGATGGAAAATAGCAGAGTAAAGATTTTGAAAGAGTCCTTTTGGGGGCATTTTGGCACACTGGAAAGGACTTAACTAGAATACCTTGTTGCAATTAATGTAACAGTTTGTCTGTGGTATCCCTTTCCTGTGTCTGTCTGTGCCTCCGTGCCTGAGACCGAGGATGGAAAATCAGCAGAGAAACATTGTATACTTTGGAAGATCAGGGAGAATGGCCTAAAAATGGAACTCTGAACTAGAATACATGGTTGCAATTAATGTAACAGGTTGTCTGTGGGGTCCCGTTCCTGTGTGTCTGCGACTGCGTGTGTGAGACCGAGGATGGAAAAACAGCAGAGTGAAGCGATCTTGAGAAAGAGTCCTTCGGGTGCATTTTGGCACACTGGAAAGGACTGAACTAGAATACCTTGTTGCAATTAATGTAACAGTTTGTCTGTGGGATCCCGTTCCTGTGCTGTTTGCCTGTGCCTGGACCGAGGATGGAAAATCAGCAAAGGGGGAAACATTGTATACTTTGGAAGATCAGGGAGAATGGCCTAAAAATGGAACTCTGAACTAAATACATGGTTGCAATTTAAAAACATTTTCTGTGGATTCCTTTGGGGTTTTGGGCTCGTGTTGAGCAAGATGGAAAAACAGCAGAGTGAAG
>NW_026915424.1:0-6824 GCF_034315485.1 Pezoporus occidentalis
AGCCCAGTTTAAAACAGGCCAGCCCAGTTTATCCCAGTCCAGCCCACTTTAACCCATCCAACCATATTTAATACACTCCAGATCAGTATAATCCACTCCAGCCCAGTTTAACACTGGCCAGTCCAGTTTGATACAGCCCACCCCAGTTTAACCCAGTCCAGCCCAGTTTGATACAGCCCACCCCAGTTTAACCCAGTCCAGCCCAGTTTAACCCAGTCCAGCCCAGTTTATCCCAGTCCAGCCCAGTTTAACCCAGTCCAACCATATCTAATACACTCCAGCTCAGTATAATCCACTCCAGCCCAGTTTAACCCTGTCCAGACCAGTTTGATACAGCCCACCCCAGTTTAACCCAGTCCAGCCCAGTTTAACCCAGGCCAGCACAGTTTGATACAGCCCAGCCCAGTTTAACCCAGCCCAGACCAGTTTCATACAGCCCAGCCCAGTTTAACCCAGTCCAGCCATATTTCATACACTCCAGCTCAGTATAATCCAGCCCAGCCAAGTTTAACCCAGTCCAACCCAGTTTAACCCAGCCCAGCCCACTTTAACCCAGTCCAGCCCAGTTCACTTCACTCTACCACAGTTCAACCCTGTCCAGCCCAGTTTGATACAGCCCACCCCAGTTTAACCCAGTCCAGCCCAGTTTAACCCAGTCCACCCCAGTTTATCCCAGTCCAGCCCAGTTTAACCCAGTCCAACCATATCTAATACACTCCAGCTCAGTATAATCCACTCCAGCCCAGTTTAACCCAGTCCAGCCCAGTTTGTTACAGCCCAGCCCAGTTTAACCCAGTCCAGCCATATTTCATACACTCCAGCTCAGTATAATCCAGCCCAGACAAGTTTAACCCAGTCCAACCCAGTTTAACCCAGCCCAGCCCACTTGAACCCAGTCCAGCTCAGTTTCACCCAGCCCAGCCCACTTCAGTTCACTCTAGCACAGTTCAACCCAGTCCAGCCCAGTTTATCCCAGTCCAGCCATGTTTAACCCAGTCCAACCATATCTAATACACTCCAGCTCACTATAATCCACTCCAGTCCAGTTTAACCCCGTCCAGCCCAGTTTAACCCAGTCCAACCATATTTAATACACTCCAGCTCAGTATAATCCACTCCAGCCCAGTTTAACCCTGTCCAGACCAGTTTGATACAGCCCACCCCAGTTTAACCCAGTCCAGCCCAGTTTAACCCAGTCCAGCCCAGTTTATCCCAGTCCAGCCCAGTTTAACCCAGTCCAACCATATGTAATACACTCCAGCTCAGTATAATCCACTCCAGCCCAGTTTAACCCTGTCCAGACCAGTTTGATACAGCCCACCCCAGTTTAACCCAGTCCAGCCCAGTTTAACCCAGGCCAGCACAGTTTGATACAGCCCAGCCCAGTTTAACCCAGCCCAGACCAGTTTCATACAGCCCAGCCCAGTTTAACCCAGTCCAGCCATATTTCATACACTCCAGCTCAGTATAATCCAGCCCAGCCAAGTTTAACCCAGTCCAACCCAGTTTAACCCAGCCCAGCCCACTTTAACCCAGTCCAGCCCAGTTCACTTCACTCTACCACAGTTCAACCCTGTCCAGCCCAGTTTGATACAGCCCACCCCAGTTTAACCCAGTCCAGCCCAGTTTAACCCAGTCCACCCCAGTTTATCCCAGTCCAGCCCAGTTTAACCCAGTCCAACCATATCTAATACACTCCAGCTCAGTATAATCCACTCCAGCCCAGTTTAACCCAGTCCAGCCCAGTTTGTTACAGCCCAGCCCAGTTTAACCCAGTCCAGCCATATTTCATACACTCCAGCTCAGTATAATCCAGCCCAGACAAGTTTAACCCAGTCCAACCCAGTTTAACCCAGCCCAGCCCACTTGAACCCAGTCCAGCTCAGTTTCACCCAGCCCAGCCCACTTCAGTTCACTCTAGCACAGTTCAACCCAGTCCAGCCCAGTTTATCCCAGTCCAGCCCAGTTTAACCCAGTCCAACCATATCTAATACACTCCAGCTCACTATAATCCACTCCAGTCCAGTTTAACCCAGTCCAGCCCAGTTTAACCCAGTCCAACCATATTTAATACACTCCAGCCCAGTATAATCCACTCCAGCCCAGTTTAACCCTGTCCAGACCAGTTTGATACAGCCCACCCCAGTTTAACCCAGTCCAGCCCAGTTTAAACCAGGCCAGCCCAGTTTATCCCAGTCCAGCCCACTTTAACCCAGTCCAACCATATTTAATACACTCCAGCTCAGTATAATCCACTCCAGCCCAGTTTAACCCTGGCCAGTCCAGTTTGATACAGCCCACCCCAGTTTAACCCAGTCCAGCCCAGTTTAACCCAGTCCAGCCCAGTTTATCCCAGTCCAGCCCACTTTAACCCAGTCCAACCATATCTAATACACTCCAGCTCAGTATAATCCACTCCAGCCCAGTTTAACCCTGGCCAGACCAGTTTGATACAGCCCACCCCAGTTTAACCCAGTGTGGCCCAGTTTGATACAGCCCAGCCCAGTTTAACCCAGTCCAGCCAAGTTTAACCCAGTCCAGCCCACTTTCTTACAGCCCAGCCCAGTTTAACCCAGTCCAGCCATATTTAATACACTCCAGCTCACTATAATCCACTCCAGTCCAGTTTAACCCAGCCCAGCCCAGTTTAACCCAGTCCACCTATATTTAATACACACCAGCTCAATCTACTCCAGTCCACCCCAGTTTAACCCAGTCCAGACCAGTTTAACTCAGTCCAGCTCACTTTAATCCAGCCCAGCCCAGTTCACTTCACTCTTGCACAGTTTAATCCACTCCACATCACTTCAATCAATCCCAGCCCAGTTCAACCCAGTCCAGCCAAGTCTAAACCAGTCCAGCCCAGTTTGATCCAGCCCAGCCCAGTTTAACCCACTCCAGCCATATTTAATATACTCCAGCTCAGTATAATCCACTCCAGCCCAGTTTAACACAGTCCAGCCCAATTTGATAAAGCCCACCCCAGTTTAACCCACTCCAGCCCACTTTAACCCAGTACAGCCCAGTTTTACCCCAGTCCAGCCCAGTTTAACCCAGCCCAGCCCACTTGGATACAACCCAGCCCAGTTTAACCCAGTCCAGCTCACTTTCATCCTGCCCAGACCACTTCAGTTCACTCCAGCACTGTTTAACCCAGTCAAGCCCACTTTAACCCAGACCACCTCACTTCAATCCAACCCAGCCCAGTTTAACCCAGTGCAGCCCAGTTTAACCCAAGCCAACCCACTTTGATACAGCCCAGCTCACTTTGATCCTCCCCAGCCCACTTCAGTTCACTCAAGCACAGTTTAAGCCAGTCCAGCCCACTTTAACACAGTCCAGCTCAGTTTAAACACAGTCCAGCTCAGTTTGATCCAGCCCAGCCCACTTTATCCCAGTCTAGCTCACTTTCATCCTGCCCAGCCCACTTCAGTTCACTCTAGCACACTTTAACCCTGTCCAGCCCAATTTAATTCAGTCCAGATCAGTTCAATCCATCCCAGCCCAGTTTAACCCGGGTCAGCCCAGTTTGATACAGCCCAGCCCAGTTTAACCCAGTCCAGCCATGTTTAACCCAGTCCAGCCCAGTTTGTTACAGCCCAGCCCAGTTTAACCCAGTCCAGCCATATTTCATACACTCCAGCTCAGTATAATCCAGCCCAGACAAGTTTAACCCAGTCCAACCCAGTTTAACCCAGCCCAGCCCACTTGAACCCAGTCCAGCTCAGTTTCACCCAGCCCAGCCCACTTCAGTTCACTCTAGCACAGTTCAACCCAGTCCAGCCCAGTTTATCCCAGTCCAGCCATGTTTAACCCAGTCCAACCATATCTAATACACTCCAGCTCACTATAATCCACTCCAGTCCAGTTTAACCCAGTCCAGCCCAGTTTAACCCAGTCCAACCATATTTAATACACTCCAGCTCAGTATAATCCACTCCAGCCCAGTTTAACCCTGTCCAGACCAGTTTGATACAGCCCACCCCAGTTTAACCCAGTCCAGCCCAGTTTAAAACAGGCCAGCCCAGTTTATCCCAGTCCAGCCCACTTTAACCCAGTCCAACCATATTTAATACACTCCAGATCAGTATAATCCACTCCAGCCCAGTTTAACCCTGGCCAGTCCAGTTTGATACAGCCCACCCCAGTTTAACCCAGTCCAGCCCAGTTTAACCCAGTCCAGCCCAGTTTATCCCAGTCCAGCCCAGTTTAACCCAGTCCAACCATATCTAATACACTCCAGCTCAGTATAATCCACTCCAGCCCAGTTTAACCCTGTCCAGACCAGTTTGATACAGCCCACCCCAGTTTAACCCAGTCCAGCCCAGTTTAACCCAGGCCAGCACAGTTTGATACAGCCCAGCCCAGTTTAACCCAGCCCAGACCAGTTTGATACAGCCCAGCCCAGTTTAACCCAGTCCAGCCATATTTCATACACTCCAGCTCAGTATAATCCAGCCCAGCCAAGTTTAACCCAGTCCAACCCAGTTTAACCCAGCCCACCCCACTTTAACCCAGTCCAGCTCAGCTTCATCCAGCCCAGCCCAGTTCACTTCACTCTAGCACAGTTCAACCCTGTCCAGCCCAGTTTGATCCAGCCCAGCCCAGTTTAACCCAGTCCAGCTCAGTTTAACCCCGTCCAACCATATTTAATACACTCCAGCTCAGTATAATCCACTCCAGCCCAGTTTAACCCTGTCCAGACCAGTTTGATACAGCCCACCCCAGTTTAACCCAGTCCAGCCCAGTTTGATACAGCCCACCACAGTTTAACCCAGTCCAGCAAAGTTTAACCCACTCCAGCCCATTTTCTTACAGCCCAGCCAGGTTTAACCCACTCCAGCCATATTTAATACACTCCAGCTCACTATAATCCACTCCAGTCCAGTTTAAACCAGTCCAGCCCAGTTTAACCCAGTCCAACCATATTTAATACACTCCAGCTCAGTATAATCCACTCCAGCCCAGTTTAACCCTGTCCAGACCAGTTTGATACAGCCCACCCCAGTTTAACCCAGTCCAGCCCAGTTTAAACCAGGCCAGCCCAGTTTATCCCAGTCCAGCCCACTTTAACCCAGTCCAACCATATTTAATACACTCCAGCTCAGTATAATCCACTCCAGCCCAGTTTAACCCTGGCCAGTCCAGTTTGATACAGCCCACCCCAGTTTAACCCAGTCCAGCCCAGTTTAACCCAGTCCAGCCCAGTTTATCCCAGTCCAGCCCAGTTTAACCCAGTCCAACCATATCTAATACACTCCAGCTCAGTATAATCCACTCCAGCCCAGTTTAACCCTGGCCAGACCAGTTTGATACAGCCCACCCCAGTTTAACCCAGTGTGGCCCAGTTTGATACAGCCCAGCCCAGTTTAACCCAGTCCAGCCAAGTTTAACCCAGTCCAGCCCACTTTCTTACAGCCCAGCCCAGTTTAACCCAGTCCAGCCATATTTAATACACTCCAGCTCACTATAATCCACTCCAGTCCAGTTTAACCCAGCCCAGCCCAGTTTAACCCAGTCCACCTATATTTAATACACACCAGCTCAATCTACTCCAGTCCACCCCAGTTTAACCCAGTCCAGACCAGTTTAACTCAGTCCAGCTCACTTTAATCCAGCCCAGCCCAGTTCACTTCACTCTTGCACAGTTTAATCCACTCCACATCACTTCAATCAATCCCAGCCCAGTTCAACCCAGTCCAGCCAAGTCTAAACCAGTCCAGCCCAGTTTGATCCAGCCCAGCCCAGTTTAACCCACTCCAGCCATATTTAATATACTCCAGCTCAGTATAATCCACTCCAGCCCAGTTTAACACAGTCCAGCCCAATTTGATAAAGCCCACCCCAGTTTAACCCACTCCAGCCCACTTTAACCCAGTACAGCCCAGTTTTACCCCAGTCCAGCCCAGTTTAACCCAGCCCAGCCCACTTGGATACAACCCAGCCCAGTTTAACCCAGTCCAGCTCACTTTCATCCTGCCCAGACCACTTCAGTTCACTCCAGCACTGTTTAACCCAGTCAAGCCCACTTTAACCCAGACCACCTCACTTCAATCCAACCCAGCCCAGTTTAACCCAGTGCAGCCCAGTTTAACCCAAGCCAACCCACTTTGATACAGCCCAGCTCACTTTGATCCTCCCCAGCCCACTTCAGTTCACTCAAGCACAGTTTAAGCCAGTCCAGCCCACTTTAACACAGTCCAGCTCAGTTTAAACACAGTCCAGCTCAGTTTGATCCAGCCCAGCCCACTTTATCCCAGTCTAGCTCACTTTCATCCTGCCCAGCCCACTTCAGTTCACTCTAGCACACTTTAACCCTGTCCAGCCCAATTTAATTCAGTCCAGATCAGTTCAATCCATCCCAGCCCAGTTTAACCCGGGTCAGCCCAGTTTGATACAGCCCAGCCCAGTTTAACCCAGTCCAGCCATGTTTAACCCAGTCCAGCCCAGTTTGTTACAGCCCAGCCCAGTTTAACCCAGTCCAGCCATATTTCATACACTCCAGCTCAGTATAATCCAGCCCAGACAAGTTTAACCCAGTCCAACCCAGTTTAACCCAGCCCAGCCCACTTGAACCCAGTCCAGCTCAGTTTCACCCAGCCCAGCCCACTTCAGTTCACTCTAGCACAGTTCAACCCAGTCCACCCCAGTTTAACCCAGTCCAGCCCAGTTTAACCCAGTCCAGCCCAGTTTATCCCAGTCGAGCCATCTTTCCTACACTCCAGATCAATATAATCCAGCCCAGCGAAGTTGAACCCACTCCAACCCAGTTTAACCCAGCCCAGCCCACTTTAACCCAGTCCAGCTCAGCTTCATCCAGCCCA
>NW_026915425.1:0-3671 GCF_034315485.1 Pezoporus occidentalis
TCTAGATATATAGGAAAACACAGTAAACGTAACAAAGTGAGCAAAATAAAGTATGTTCAAGAGCATTCTAATGACCCACAGAGGTTCTCAACCCCAACCCTAACCCTAACCCTAACCCTAACCCTAACCCATTTCTCCCCTGTAACTGTAACAAAGTGAGTGCAACACTATATATATAGATATATAGGAAAACACAGTAAATGTAACAAAGTGAGCAAAATAAAGCATGTTCAAGAGCATTCTAATGACCCACAGAGGTACTCAACCCTAACCCTAACCCTAACCCTAACACTAACCCTAACCCATTTCTCCCCTGTAACTGTAACAAAGTGAGTGTAATACTATATGTATATATATATACAGGAAAACAGAGGAAACGTAACAAAGTGAGCAAAATAAAACATGTTCAAGAGCATTCTAATGACCCACAGAGGTTCTCAACCCTAACCCTAACCCTAACCCTAACCCTAACCCTAAACCTAACCCTAACCCTAACCCATTTCTCCCCTGTAACTGTAACAAAGTGAGTGTAATACTATATGTATATATATATACAGGAAAACAGAGGAAACGTAACAAAGTGATCAAAATAAAGCATGTTCAAGAGGATTCTAATGACCCACAGAGGTTCTCAACCCTAACCCTAACCCTAACCCTAACCCTAACCCTAACCGTAAACCTAACCCTACCCCATTTCTCCCCTCTAACTGTAACAAAGCGAGTGTAATACTATATATCTAGATATATAGGAAAACACAGTAAACGTAACAAAGTGAGCAAAATAAAGTATGTTCAAGAGCATTCTAATGACCCACAGAGGTTCTCAACCCCAACCCTAACCCTAACCCTAACCCTAACCCTAACCCATTTCTCCCCTGTAACTGTAACAAAGTGAGTGCAACACTATATATATATATATATAGGAAAACACAGTAAATGTAACAAAGTGAGCAAAATAAAGCATGTTCAAGAGCATTCTAATGACCCACAGAGGTTCTCAACCCTAACCCTAACCCTAACCCTAACACTAACCCTAACCCATTTCTCCCCTGTAACTGTAACAAAGTGAGTGTAATACTATATGTATATATATATACAGGAAAACAGAGGAAACGTAACAAAGTGAGCAAAATAAAACATGTTCAAGAGCATTCTAATGACCCACAGAGGTTCTCAACCCTAACCCTAACCCTAACCCTAACCCTAACCCTAAACCTAACCCTAACCCTAACCCATTTCTCCCCTGTAACTGTAACAAAGTGAGTGTAATACTATATATATATATATATAGGAAAACACAGTAAATGTAACAAAGTGAGCAAAATAAAGCATGTTCAAGAGCATTCTAATGACCCACAGAGGTCAACTCAACCCTAACCCTAACCCTAACCCTAACCCTAAACCTAACCCTAACCCATTACTCCCCTGTAACTGTAACAATGTGAGTGCAATACTATATATATATATATATAGGAAAACACAGGAAACGTAACAAAGTGAGCAAAATAAAACATGTTCAAGAGCATTCTAATGACCCACAGAGGTTCTCAACCCTAACCCTAACCCTAACCCTAACCCTAACCCTAAACCTAACCCTAACCCTAACCCATTTCTCCCCTGTAACTGTAACAAAGTGAGTGTAATACTATATGTATATATATATACAGGAAAACAGAGGAAACGTAACAAAGTGATCAAAATAAAGCATGTTCAAGAGGATTCTAATGACCCACAGAGGTTCTCAACCCTAACCCTAACCCTAACCCTAACCCTAACCCTAACCCTAACCGTAAACCTAACCCTACCCCATTTCTCCCCTCTAACTGTAACAAAGCGAGTGTAATACTATATATATAGATATATAGGAAAACACAGTAAACGTAACAAAGTGAGCAAAATAAAGTATGTTCAAGAGCATTCTAATGACCCACAGAGGTTCTCAACCCCAACCCTAACCCTAACCCTAACCCTAACCCTAACCCTAACCCATTTCTCCCCTGTAACTGTAACAAAGTGAGTGCAACACTATATATATAGATATATAGGAAAACACAGTAAATGTAACAAAGTGAGCAAAATAAAGCATGTTCAAGAGCATTCTAATGACCCACAGAGGTACTCAACCCTCACCCTAACCCTAACCCTAACCCTAACACTAACCCTAACCCATTTCTCCCCTGTAACTGTAACAAAGTGAGTGTAATACTATATGTATATATATATACAGGAAAACAGAGGAAACGTAACAAAGTGAGCAAAATAAAACATGTTCAAGAGCATTCTAATGACCCACAGAGGTTCTCAACCCTAACCCTAACCCTAACCCTAACCCTAACCCTAACCCTAAACCTAACCCTAACCCTAACCCATTTCTCCCCTGTAACTGTAACAAAGTGAGTGTAATACTATATGTATATATATATACAGGAAAACAGAGGAAACGTAACAAAGTGATCAAAATAAAGCATGTTCAAGAGGATTCTAATGACCCACAGAGGTTCTCAACCCTAACCCTAACCCTAACCCTAACCCTAACCCTAACCCTAACCGTAAACCTAACCCTACCCCATTTCTCCCCTCTAACTGTAACAAAGCGAGTGTAATACTATATATCTAGATATATAGGAAAACACAGTAAACGTAACAAAGTGAGCAAAATAAAGTATGTTCAAGAGCATTCTAATGACCCACAGAGGTTCTCAACCCCAACCCTAACCCTAACCCTAACCCTAACCCTAACCCATTTCTCCCCTGTAACTGTAACAAAGTGAGTGCAACACTATATATATAGATATATAGGAAAACACAGTAAATGTAACAAAGTGAGCAAAATAAAGCATGTTCAAGAGCATTCTAATGACCCACAGAGGTACTCAACCCTAACCCTAACCCTAACCCTAACACTAACCCTAACCCATTTCTCCCCTGTAACTGTAACAAAGTGAGTGTAATACTATATGTATATATATATACAGGAAAACAGAGAAACGTAACAAAGTGAGCAAAATAAAACATGTTCAAGAGCATTCTAATGACCCACAGAGGTTCTCAACCCTAACCCTAACCCTAACCCTAACCCTAACCCTAAACCTAACCCTAACCCTAACCCATTTCTCCCCTGTAACTGTAACAAAGTGAGTGTAATACTATATGTATATATATATACAGGAAAACAGAGGAAACGTAACAAAGTGATCAAAATAAAGCATGTTCAAGAGGATTCTAATGACCCACAGAGGTTCTCAACCCTAACCCTAACCCTAACCCTAACCCTAACCGTAAACCTAACCCTACCCCATTTCTCCCCTCTAAATGTAACAAAGTGAGCAAAATAAAACATGTTCAAGAGCATTCTAATGACCCACAGAGGTTCTCAACCCTAACCCTAACCCTAACCCTAACCCTAAACCTAACCCTAACCCTAACCCATTTCTCCCCTGTAACTGTAACAAAGTGAGTGTAATACTATATGTATATATATATACAGGAAAACAGAGGAAACGTAACAAAGTGATCAAAATAAAGCATGTTCAAGAGCATTCTAATGACCCACAGAGGTTCTCAACCCTAACCCTAACCCTAACCCTAACCCTAACCCTAACCGTAAACCTAACCCTACCCCATTTCTCCCCTCTAACTGTAACAAAGCGAGTGTAATACTATATATCTAG
>NW_026915426.1:0-5117 GCF_034315485.1 Pezoporus occidentalis
CTTAGCATCAAACTGTTTTCCCGGGGGTTAAGGACTTTTTTTTCCCAGGCGGTTTTTCCTTCAGGGGTTAAAATTTTTCATGCAGAGGTCATTTACTTCATTTTCCTTTTTGAAAGAGGGGAAAATGGCTTCATGAACTTACCTAATGGGGGAAATTTTTAAAGGGGCACTTTCCCTTTTTAATTTGAGAATTTACTAAATAATGTTTCACCAATTAGTGCTGAGGTAAAAGGGAGGGGCCCCTTTTGGGAAAGGGCTGAGATTCCCGGGCCCTAAGTTTGAGAATATATGTGTGTCATCACAGAATTAAACATACACACTGCTTTTGAAAGTCGGAGACTTTTTGCACCTCTGCATTTTTTTAAAATTAAAACCAAATAGCTGTCCCAAAAATTTAGCACTTGTTTGCTAACCAAAAAACGGTTTTTTTCCTGAGAAAGGGGACCCTTTATGGCTTTTTCCCTTTTGAAAAACTCGTGTACTGACCCCCTTACAGATTTGTCTATGGGACATTCTCTGGGGGTTTGAGTAATTTTGGCAGATCTGCAAAAGGGGATCAGTACACGATTTTATTTCATACGGGGAAAAAGCCATAAATCTCCCCACCTTTTTACTCGGGACCAAAAAAAAAAGCCCCTTTTTGGGTTTTCAGACAAAACAAGTCCCTATTTTCAGCACAGCTATTCTCGGTTTTCATCTTTAAAAATCAGAGGTGTCAAATAGTCTAAAAACTTTCCTCAAAAGCAGGGGTTATGTTTAATTCTGTGATGACACACTTTATTCTCATCTTAGGCCAGGGAATCTAAGCCCTTCCAAAATTGCCCCCCTTTCCCAACCCCAGCACTCAATCCGTGGTGAGCATTATTTAGAAAAATTTAAAAATTTAAAAAGAATGTGCCATTAAATACTCCACCATTAAGGTACATTTTCTTTAAAGCTGATTTTCCAGTCATTACAAATGGAAAATGAATAAGTGACCTCTGCATGAAACCTGTGGGCCATGGAAAACCCGCCGGGAAAAAATAGTCCTTGACCCCTGAAAGCAGTATTGATGCTAAGGGAAATGGTGATAAGGACTGGCTATTTCAAGGCTAATTAAGTCAGGCACACTGTATGCCTAAATCTAGTCCTGCTACAGAGTAAAATTTGGTCCCCCTGGGGGGTTCAGGCTTCCCAGCACCCCCTTGGGCAAGGCCAGTATGCTTTGAAAGTGCTCCCCCAAATTTTTAGCAGAAACTCACCATTTTCAAAACCCCACTGTGGAATATTCATAGCTCAATATACTTCAGAAAAAAACTTGTAATTTTTAACGATTTGGAAAGCAGAATGACACAATGGCAAAGCGAGGCCAATTCATCACATTTTTCCCTGAGCATCTTAGGGTGGCCCAAATTCCCCTCAGGAGTTACAGCTTTTTCCCCCCACATGGAGAGCCTGTGAGAAAGGGTTTAAAGAAATCTAACATATGGGTGGCTCAGCTGGTGAAACAGATGTAATCCTAAAAGCTTAACCCCATTCCCATGTTTGACTGGAGTTACTCTGCTGCTTTCAATAAAATCCAAATTGGGCATGTGCCTGTTATTTAGTTTATGTCCTACTAAATCCACCAATCTTTCTTTTCCCCCCCAAAAATAAAACCCAAGAATATAACAATAATACCCATTGTTCAAGACACTAACAATTCCCCGGGTTTTTGGCTACCTTAAGATGACAGAATGAGGCTAAGCCAAACACTTTTCCAAAAGTTGTGCTGGCAGCACTTCTGCTTTTTTACAAAAAAAAAAAAAAAAAATAATTCAAATGCCCCCAAAATAGAAATTTGAAAAAATAACAATTTTTCCCCGGGCAAAAGAAAGATGAAGTTGGTGAAAAAAAAATAGTCAGAGACTTTTAAGAGAACATTACAAGTAATAAAAAAATCATAAATTAAAAAATAACTAAATATATATAATGGGCGGGGAAAATTGTTATTGTGTGTAACCACTGATGCTTTTTAATTATAATTTATTATGTATGTATCACAGAAATGCAAAATTTTTGAGTCTTCATCACTTTTATGCTGGAAAATTTTTCAGTAATTGGTCTTTTATTCAAAAAGTTTCCCAAAAGACAGAGACAGAAGTTTTGAATAATCTGTTTTTACACCAGAATTTTTCCCCTCTTTTCCCCGTTAGTCTTTTTTATTTGCAGAAGGAAAACTTCTCATGGCACACAAAATTACTTCTGGTCTCACTAATATCCTGGGAAAGACCCGTAAGTATTGCTTTTCATGAATACTACATGGGGCCACAAAATTACTAAATTAAGTGTGTTGCAGTTGCCCTTTAAAGGGAAAATTTGTTGGACAGGGCCTTGGGAAAAACCTGGTCTAGTGTCCCTGCCAATGGCAGGGGGGGAACTGGGGTAAATTAAAGGTCCTATCCAACCCCAAACCCCTTATGATAACTGTGTTTTAAACCCCTTTTATTCAGAGGCAAAGGTTTCCAGGAATGAAACATAGGAGGTTTGAGGTACATTATGCTAACACTACAGGACATTTGAATTTTAATTTTAATTTGAAATGTTAAATCCAAAACTGCTATTGGGGGATTTTGGGCTGTGGGATCCAGTCACCAGTTAAGAAAAACACTTTAAAAGACATCTATAAAAGCCCGAACACCATTTTTGCTTATGGAGCTGGTCCAGTTGTTTGCAGTTTGCTAAAATAAACAGCCTTTTTATGCTGAAAACTGGGAAAAAAAAAAAGAAAAAAAACCAAAAATTGTGTTGTATTTTGCAGGGTTCAGGGAAATAAACCTAATCTTTTTTCCCCAAAAACAAAACTTGTGGGTAAATATATACCCGCCCGGAAAACATCCTGGACAGGTAAGTGTGGCTTGATCTAACCTAAAAAAAAAGGTGTGTTGCAAGAGCATCATTACACAAGTATTGTACTCTGGAGCTTTTTTTTGGGGTACTAGCTCTCAACCTTACTTTTTCCCCTAATTTTATTTAATTCAAATTTGGGTTTAATTGTGTACCCTTTTTTTTTTAGTTCTGGGGAAAAACATAAAGTCTTTTAGACTTAAACTGCTGTAATGCCACAAGACCTGTGCCCGCTATGCAATATGGTGGGTTATTCAGCTTTTCCCCCTTTTTTTGAACAACATATGGGGAAAAAACAACATCTGCCCCGTTTGTAAGCAGGCAGGGGAGTAAGGTTAGCTCTTAACCATGCATTTATTAGCTTTGGAATCCCAAAGGGATCACAAGCATGGAGTGTTGCAAAGTGTTTTGGGCACAGGGAGCTTTAGCCTAGCCCCCTACTTTCTAAACCCATGGAAACAGTAGATCCTGGGGCAATGAAAGGGTTTTTTTTTTTTTAGAATTATTTAGGTGCTTGAATCACTGATGGGCCGGGATTCCGTTGTGTTTTATTTTTTAAAGGGGGCAAGTACCAGGGTTGCTCGGGTGGCAATGCAGGGCCCCCTGCTGGCAGGAGAAAAATTCCCCCCCACACTGCCCTTTTTAAAACACACCCATTCTCATCACACATAGCTTGGCTCCCACAAGGGGGATGGCTGATGTTTCCTTCTGCAAAACAAACAGTAACTCTTGAACCTTTTTTGGGAAAGGAATTAAAAAAACCCGGGTAAATGGAGCTTTCCCGGGAATAATTTTGCTGGGCTTGAAATGCCCCTTATTATACTGCAAGTCGGACAGCCCAAGTGGAAAAACCTGCAATTTTGGTAAAGTTTTTGGGAAAAAAACTGGAGAAGCTACTGTAAAAATTTTTTTACCCTGACCAGAAAAAAAAGTGTCCCATTTTCTAGTGCTCTGCCATAGTTTGGAGGATCAGCCCATCACTCTCAAACTTTGGCAGCAACACCAAAATAATGGCCCCCCTGCAAGGATTTTGATGTTTTGTTTCTGCAGCTTGGAAATTCTTGTATTTGTTTTGCCAAACAAGTGAAAAAAGAAACAAAAGATGTTTTGTTTCCGGGTAAATTTTTTTCCCTAAATAAACTTTTTATGTTGGTGTCTTATCAAACAAGTTCCTGTCATTGCAGGTATGTACAAAAGGGAAAAAAAGTGTTCAGACAAATCGGCATGGAAAGGTTAAAATATAAATGATCTTAGGAGAGGTATTTTCCTCACTGTTTCAGAAAGGGTTTGGGATTTTTAATAAATAGTTTGGGCCCTTTGAAGAGCTGCCAGTATAAATAGCTTGGAGGTTTAAAATTTTTGGGTTTCATAACAAATACTGAAATGCAAAAGAACTATGGTTATAAAAATATTTTATGATTCAGGGGACTGACAAAAGGCCCCCTTAACTACAGTATAAACAAAATATCTTCCAAACCTTTTAAAAATTTTCAATTCCCTAAAATGATTCCTTGAATAATGACAATTTAAAGGAAGAGGTGTCTTTTCTTTTAACTTCCCCAGTTTTAAAAGGGAAAGATCTCACCTGCAAAAACAAAAGGTGGAGACAGGACCCCCGCTTTCTCAAAAAGCCATTGCACAGATTATTCATTCTCCTGTTTTCTCTGATTTTTAAAAATTAAAATACCTTTGAAAAAATTTTTTTTCATTTCTTTTTCCCACTTTGAAAACTAAAATGGTCTTTTTTTGAATTTGCTAGCTTTTTTAAAATTTTTAAGCCTCCCCAAAAAGGGACCAAACACTAACATGAGAGAAGTTACAGAAATTCCCAAACAGAAAGAGCATCCTTAAATTTTTAGACAGATGTAAGTTGGAATTTACTGGGGACAATCCTTTGGATTTTAACCTTTTTTATTCATCTGAAAGGTGCCTCACACGTCATGGGGGGAAACCCAGTGCAGATTTGTCCCACCTAACTTAAATCTTTAACCCAAAACTTTTTCACAGTTTTGGTTTTTTTTTCCTGAAGTTGGTGGAAAATAAAAGGGGACCTCCAAAGGAGGATTCACCTTTATGTATCCTCTAGACACCTGTCTTAAAAATTATACCCTGAAGGTGTACATCTTTGATACTGACTGCAGGAAGGGGGCCCCAGAGAACCAAAAACCAATTAGTAGGTGACTAACTCTTTGATGGTTTAAAGAGTCCAGTTTAGTGATTTAACATCTGGAAACTCGGGTGTGCCCGGTTTA
>NW_026915427.1:0-11522 GCF_034315485.1 Pezoporus occidentalis
ATTTGGGGGGGGGTTTTTTCGGGACACCCTTTTTTCGTTTTAAGGTTGGGTTTTAGGGGGGGGGCCCTTTTGGATTGTGGGGAGGTTTTAAACGAACATTCCCGAACCTTTTAAATCCCCGTCCCAACCTCCCTGGCCCCAAAAAAAACCCCCCCATTTAAAAATGCCATTTTGGGCCCCGGGCAGAAGAGCTCCGGGGTCCCCTTTTTGGGGGGGCAAAGTAAACCCCTCCCTTCTGTTTTCGGGGCATGGGGGGTTGGCCCCAAAACGCCCACCCAAGGGAAACCCCCTTTTGGGGGGATCCCCCGATTCCCCCCAAAACCCCCAAAACCCCCCAATTTCCCCTCAAAAACAATTTAATGGGGGAGGGAAATTTTCCCCAAAATCTAGGTTGGGGAAAACCGCCCCCCTTTTGGGGCCCTTGCTTTCCCAAATGGGGCCCCCGTGTTTTGGGGTGCCTGATCTGGGGGGAATTAATGGTATTAAAAATCTTTTCCAACCAGTCTAAATTTTACCAATTTATCTCAAATGTCATCAAATGACTTTTGTCGACAGTTCTTTGTCTTTCCTGTCCTTATTACATTACCACTCAGGAAGTCAGAGGAATACATTTTCTATGAAAAATATTTTTACTCATGTAGTAGCAAAAAAATCATTGGCCATTTTTCAGAAGATCTAAGGTAACGTGCCCTTTTAATCATGAAATACAATCCCTTCCCAAGCAAAGTATCATGTAAAACCCAGAAGCTGCTAAATACAGCAAAATACAAATAAATAAATTATACACACACGTGTTGGATATGAACAGTAGCCACAAAATCCCTACCTACTTAAAGGAACACCATCACCTCTACCCCACAAAAAGCCAAACACACACACCCCAAGCAACACTGTTCCTTCCATTCCAACCCACTGTTGTTTGCTCAGCTCCTCAGTTATTGTTAACTTTTTGCCCTCTTCCCATGCTCTTTGTGGTGGGATTTCTCGTGTTGCAGATCCTCATTTAAAATTATTATCCTAGCTTCTGAATACCATCTTATCCCCCCCACACAGCGTTAAGTGCTTCATTTCCTCCTTCTCCCACACGACAAGAAAATAGCCTGAGATCATGCCTGGCTGTGCCTTGTTCCTCAGAATCTCCACTACAGGCAGACTACTCAAGTCTCTTTGTACCAAAACAAGTTTGTTCTTTCAGTGTCTGTATCACTTATAGGCTGCTGTCTCTGTCAGCTTTTTTATTCTGTTTGTGCTTTGCAGTTTGCTGAAGGAAGATGTATATTCTGAAAATAAACTTGACTCTGTTAAAGTGGCTAACATACAGTGATGTTTCTGTTTTGTAAATCCAGTTCAGGCACAGGCTATCCTGTTTGTTTGCAGTAGGTGCCTTTTGGCCTTGAATTTGACTGTTTAAGCTTTGAGAGTTGCTTTTGAAGGTGGCAAGAGGGGTCAGGGCAGCATCAGATTCACACATTGCTGTCTTCACTGAATCGATAGAAATGACCTCCTTTGAAGATTGCAGAATGTGGCACGAGCATGCATAAAGCCTCTCAGACTTTCAGGAGTGTGATCTTTTGTCTTCTGTGCATGATCTTCTAGTTGGCTGTTGATGTGTTTTGCTATTCAGGGATGACTACTTTAGATACATTTGCTTAAAGAAAGAAATTAAAAATCAATAACCTCCTTAGTGTCAGTGCACCTCTGCTGAACACTCTGATATGAGAATTACTGTGAGGTTAAGTAGGTAGTTTTGTTTTATTGTGTTTTGGCTGTGTTACCTAGCTCTGGAACTGGGCCAGCCTACACTGATTACTGCCTTTTTCCAATCTGGCTAGGTTTCATCCTTCAGCAGGGAGTATAGATGCTCATTCAGAAAAGCTTATCCAATAGGTGGAGCATAATTCATAAATATTTTCTTTTTGCTAAGAATTGTAATCATGCATTCATGCATTTAAAGCTGCTTTTCTGCAGTGTCATTTCTCAGCTGAGACAGAGCTTGATCTAAACAACAAGATTTTGAGAATCATGGACTTATTTATGTTGGAAAAGACCCTTAAGGAGCCCAACCATTAACACACTGTCAAGTCCAGCACTGTACCATGTCCAGAAGTGCCAAATCTACATGTCTTTTCAAATACTTCCAGGGACTGAAGGGATTCATATGAGGCATCTCCTCCTAGGACTGTAGCCATGGGGCTGAAGGGGCAGCTCCCATGACCATTTCTTTTCCCCTCATCAGGGACAGCTACAACAAGATTTTGTACAAAGAGGCAAGGGATGCCCCAGTCATGGCATCATTTATGTGGGAATGGAATCACAGCTCAGGAAATACCTAATACAGGAATTAAAACCATACGTGTTCCTGGGGCCTGTACACTCCCACCATGTCCATAGTAGAATGGGAGGCACCCTCGAAAATTTATGTTTACTGTAGCCATGGGGCTGGGATAGTACTGACCAATGGGTACAAACCTCAATTTCAATCCAAACACTGTCCTAGTAAGGTGAAAATGTGCCATTATGCAGATGCTATGATGCAGCCATAGAGTTACAACAAACTTTCAAACCCTCTACCAAGTTTGGTGGATAGAGCAGTGCAGAGATTGCTGCAGACACCCAGAAGAAAATAATGCCCCAGTCTGGGCAAAAGGGATCACAGAATCATAGAATCAACCAGGTGACAAACATGGCCCTAGCACTGCTGAGGCCACCACTAACCCATGGCACTGAGGGCCTCGTCTCCACGCTGTGTGAACACTTGCAGGGATGGTGACTCCACCACAGCCCTGGGCACTGTTCCAATGCCTGAAAAGAATTGTTCCTCAGAAAACCTCCTCTGTGCAGCTTCTTAGCCCCCCAAAGGAATGGAGCTGGTGCAGGGCCTGGAGCACAGAGGAACCTGAGGGGTTCATGGAGAAGAGAAGGCTGTGATCGCTCCCTACAACTGCCTGAGAGGAGGATGGAGCCAGGAGGGGCTGGGCTGCTCAGCAAAATCCCATTCTACTATGAGACAGTGGTGGGAGTGTACAGGCCCCAGGAACACGTATGGTTTTAATTCCTGTATTAGGTATTTCCTGCTTCCTCATGCTCTGGATTCCATTCCCATGGTTTTCCCTTTCATAACAGTGAGTACAGTGGGCAAGAAATGATAGAGAATCCAGGGCCATGTTTCCTCCAGTATCCTTGATGACCCATAAGCTGTTGTAATTCCCTCCCAGACTGGGGCATCTGCCCTTGTTCTGTTTTTCTGAAGGTGTCTGCAGCAATCACTGCACTGCTGCTATCCACCAAGTACCCTCCGATTTGACTGGTTTCTGCTTGGTTTCTGACATTCCTTTGGTGGAACGTCAACCTCTGCACCACGGAGTGCTTGCCACACTGCTGTTGCTGCAGTTCTTTGGGGCAATCTCCACTGATTAAGACATCATCTACATAATGGTACATTTTCACCTTCTGAGGAAGTGAGACCCGTGGGTTTGTAATGGTCATGGGAGGGAGCTGAGTCCCCTTCCAGCCCCATGGCTACAGTCCTAGGAGGAGATGCCTCAACTGACCAGGCTGAATCCCTTCCTTCAGCAGGGGTAAAGGAGATCCCAGCCTGTCCTGGCCTGCCTGTCCTGTCTGATGAGGGGACAAGAAACAGGCTGCCCACAGGTATTGATGTGTCACCTTCCCTGGAAGTATTTAAAAGACATGTAGATTTGGCACTTCTGGACATGGTACAGTGCTGGACTTGACAGTGTTTGGTTAATCGTTGGGCTCAATCTTAAGGGTCTTTTCCAACATAAATGAGTCCATGATTCTACAAAATCTTGTTGTTTAGATCAAGCTCTGTCTCTCAGCTGAGAAATGACACTGCAGGAAGGCAGTGTGTCTCCCAGCTGAGGGAGGGAACATCAGTGCTTTTTAATGCATGAATGCATGATTACAATTCTTAGCAAAAAGAAAATATTTATGAATTATGCTGCCACCTATTGGATAAGCTTTTCTGAATGAGCATCTATACTCCCTGCTGAAGGATGAAACCTAGCCAGATTGGAAAAAGGCAGTAATCAGTGTAGGCTGGCCCAGTTCCAGAGCTGGGTAACACAGCCAAAACACAATAAAACAAAACTACCTACTTAACCTCACAGTAATTCTGGCAATATCAGAGAGTCTTCAGCAGAGGTGCACTGACACTAAGGAGGTTATTGGTTTTTAATTTCTTTCTTTAAGCAAATGTATCTAAAGTAGTCATCCCTGAATAGCAAAACACATCAATAGCCAACTAGAAGATCATGCACAGAAGACAAAAGATCACACTCCTGAAAGTCTGAGAGGCTTTATGCATGCTCGTGCCACATTCTTCAATCTTCAAAGGAGGTCATTTCTATCGATTCAGTAGAGACAGCAATGTGTGAATCTGATGCTGCCCTGACCCCTCTTCCACCTTCAAAAGCAACTCTCAAAGCTTAAACAGTCAAATTCAAGCAAAAAGGCACCTCCGCTGCTGCCAAACAGATAGATAGCCTGTGCCTGAACTGGATTTACAAAACAGAAACATCACTGTATGTTAGCCACTTTAACAGAGTCAAGTTTATTTTCAGAATATACATCTTCCTTCAGCAAACTGCAAAGCACAAACAGAATAAAAAAGCTGACAGAGACAGCAGCCTATAAGTGATACAGACACTGAAAGAACAAACTTTTTTTGGTACAAAGAGACTTGAGTAGTCTGCCTGTAGATGGAGATTCTGAGGAACAAGGCACAGCCAGGCATGATCTCAGGCTTATTTTCTTGTCAGTGTGGGAGGGAGGAGGAGGAATGAAGCACTTGGTCTGCGCTGTGTGTGGGGGGATAAGATGGTATTCAGAAGCTAGGATAATAATTTTAAATGAGGATCTGCAATGAGAAATCCCACCACAAAGAGCATGGGAAGAGGGCAAAAAGTTAACAATAACTGAGGAGCTGAGCAAACGACAAGAGCTTGGGTTGGAATGGAAGGAACAGTGGGTTGGTTGGTTTGCTTTGGGGTGTGTGTGTTTGGCTTTTTGGGGGGTAGAGGTGATGGTGTTCCTTTAAGTAGGTAGGGATTTTGTGGCTACTGTTCATATCCAACACGTGTGTGTATAATTTATTTACTTGTATTTTGCTGTATTTAGCAGCTTCTGGGTTTTACATGATACTTTGCTTGGGAAGGGATTGTATTTCATGATTAAAAGGGCACGTTACCTTAGATCTTCTGAAAAAGGGCCAATGTTTTTTTTGCTACTACATGAGTAAAAATATTTTTCATAGAAAATGTATTCCTCTGACTTCCTGAGTGGTAATGTAATAAGGACAGGAAAGACAAAGAACTGTCGACAAAAGTCATTCGATGACATTTGAGATAAATTGGTAAAATTTAGACTGGGTTCCTAATCAGGAGGATTTCAACACCTACAATTTAGAGCAGCTTTTTAATTTTACTGAAAGCTAACTTAGTGCCATTCTGGCCTAGTTTTAGTTGTCAGTAAAGTCACTCTTTCCAGTTGTCTTCCTATTTTCTCAGTAGCCTTTGATCTGTAAGGATCCGTCCCAGCAGCTGTGGCTATCAGCTTCAATGTTTCTGGTGACTTTGCTGCTGCAGACTCTAAGCAGGAAAATACTGAAAACCTCTTGATAGCCTTCATGACATGATGTGATGTGGCTTGTTCTTCAGATGGCACCATGTCTTGAATGCAGACATCTGCTGCCAGTGACTACACCCACTTGCATTGGATGGGAGTCACCAATAGCTCCACAGGTGCAGCCCCAAACCAACATCTGCATAAAGGTAATGGAGAATAAATCTAACAAAAGAGCAATTTACCTCCTGGCATGCATGTTGTTTCTAACAGGTGACTTCTGTAAAAATAGTTTGATCCAGCTTGGGTTTCTCTAATTGCATTGTGAGAGCTTTAAGGGTTAGTAGGATTCAAACCACCTTGAATAGAAATAAGCATTAAAGGTAAACCATGTAAGCTGAGGAAGGCATGTTGAAGAGCACAGGAGGCAGTTGTGTGAAAGACAGGACACGTGCACTTGTGTTCAGTAGGGAGGTATTCTGTGATTCTATCATTTATGGCCTTAGTAGTACTGAGCATTTCATTAAATACGTCCTCATTACTCTGCTTCCCTCAGTTGATTGTAAGTGCTTGGCACAGATGGGCTGGTGGGCTTAACTGCAGACAAAATCTACCCTCCAGTGTGCTCCTTACCCAAGGAGCAGGCTCATGATTCTCAGCTCTGGTGGAATCTGGCTTGTGAGATACAGTGACTGTGCTCGGGCACCCTCATGGGGATAAGAATTGTTTTCCTTGCAGACAGTGGACTTGCTGCTTTGTGTGAGTGCAGTGGCTAAGCAAACTGGCACTAGTCTATAGAAACATCTGGAGCTATTGATGCTGGATCTGCTGAGGGAACTGTACCATAGCTTAAAGTGAACTGTCACCAAGATCCAGGCCTAACTAAAACCTGAAGCCCACAGCACAGACTGGAAAGATCTCTTCTATCTGCAGGGCTGAATAAGCACAGCACTTTGTAAGATCAAGTCCTCTTTCCTTATTAGTGCTGTTCATAGTTTGCAGATACCATGTGAAACACATTTTTTCTCTTTTTAAAAGGGCAAAGTAATTTGTCAGGCGTGTGGCACGTGAAATCTTCACCATAAACACTGTGTGACTTGTGCAAGCAAGCTGCCTGAAATACAGATGCTGAGGCTTCAATCACATCAAATCAAAGCACAACATTCTTTTTCTCTGGAAAACTGAAGTCATAGCCCTGTGTCCCTGTTATAAAAGCAGAGATGCCCTCCCTCATGGGGTTGATCACAGAATCCATCACAAATGTCCAGCTCAACAGAAGCGTACCTTTGAGTTTCTCCTGTGGAAGTCAGGACTTGTGCGCCACTGTGAAAGCCAGAAGGCTCTTAGAAAATGGAAAGTCTGGCTCCTGAGTTCCTGTGTAGAAATTTTGTGTAAAAAATATTCTTTTACATTATGCCTAGGGTTAGACAACAATTAAACCAGCCCAGCGGTGCTGGATGGTTACACACAGCAGGCCCTGTCTCCTCCACCTGAAACCAAGAGTTCTGTGGAGGGAGAGGAAGACAAAGGGAAGGTATCCCTCAGCCGTGGCGTCTGGAGGTTTGCACAGGGACAGGGGAATTGGCTTCAGGTCCCACAGCTTTGACACAGCCTCAGAATCCAGACCCAGATAGTCAGAGATGATGTTCAGTTGCGATCCCCAGTACTGAGAGCAGTACCCCTAGCCATCAGAACTGCACCTGGCAAGTGACCCCTGGGGTGCTCAGAGCCACAGACTTTCTTCAGAACAAAGGTTTTGTTACACACATTTCAGCACCTATTTTTGATATGGTTCTCCATGAAGGAATACATAGGCAGGTTGCTTTGCAGTTGGTCTCAGCCCAGTTCAGATCTCTTAAGTTAACGTACCTTGTCCCCATTAGTAGTACCTCGATTCACTCATCTGAAAGTGACACTGACCTCTGGATAAACTGTACAGTGGCTGCTAAGAATCAGGCAGGGGAGTTACACGGAAAGATGTAAGAAAATCCTAATATTCTCTAGGGCCAGCATGCTAAAAAGCTCTGCCTCAACAATATGCAAAGATGCTCCTGAGCTCAATGATCCAACACAGTTACTTGAAGACACAAAGCAGAGAAAGCAGACTAAAGGAGTAAACTACTGCTCTATTCATTTAGCTACCAATAGGGAGAAGCAGTGCTTTAGGCTATGTGCCATTCATCATCAGTTAGTGCCTGCGGGCCTGCTAATAGAGTAGGAACAGCAGCACAAATAGTATTTGACAGGTATTTGTTCTCTCTTGTGCCCCTCCTTGTCTTGTTCCAGTAGGATTGTTTTAAATACACTGCCCTTGTAAGAGAAAGCAGTGAAGCACTTCTGAAAACCAGAAGTGATGACATTTGTGATGGTTCATTACACAGCCTCAGGACAGCCTCCAAGAAAATGCAGTCACCTGAATGTAAACAGGTCTACAAAAGATGCACACAGTTATTCGTCTCATTTCTGGGGCCCTCCAGGAGGGGGCATAAACAGACTGAGAGACAAAAATGCCCCTCCTTATCTTCATCGGGACTTAGTTCTTGCCTTCTGCTTCCTCATTGTGAAGACTGAACACACGGGAAGTAGAATGCTAGGAACACAAGCCTTTTTCACCCTCATCACTAGTGCGACTGCATTCTGGCCCCTTACACATACGCTAGTCGCTTTGCAGAAAAGGTAGATTTTTGTACTATACAAAGAAAGTGAATTCTGATTACTTCTATGAGCAACATATGTAGAGGAGGAGATTTAACAAGGCAGAAACTGTAGCAAGACAGCGACTGAATCTTCTGAACATCCCTTAACGGATACCAAGTTTAAAGGGCACTTACTAAATGCTAACCATGTTTGCCTCAGCTGCAGGTGCACTCTCAAGTCTGTCTGGAATCCAGTACCAGAAACAGTGAGCTCAGATCCAGGTACTCCTTTAAGATGGTCGTACTCCCAGCGACAATGCCAGATGCCTGTTAAAAATCAATCAATATCAAATGAGCGTTTTTGAAGAGTGCAAAGACAAGGTTGGGGTTATTTAAATCTTTGACAAGTGAAGCGTTTTGTCCTCAGCATGTCAGGGAAGCAAAACTAAACACGCGTTACTGAGAGACTAGCCAGCTATAACATCACATCTACAGATAAGAAAGATCAGTACAAGTGAAAGCGGACTAAGTACACTGGGGGTAAACAGTTCAGGTTACTACATCTGGGGCTAAGTATCAGCACAGCTGGATTCTTACTAAATTTTGCTGCCATTTAGGCCCTTCTCATTTAATTGAGTCTAAACCTAGGCACTAGTTCTCCCAACTACAGCATTTAACTGATGTAATCACTTGCTTTCCTTGCCCAAAATTAAGCAATAAGGAAAAACAGCCTCAGAGGCTGGAGGATTACACCTACCATAACCTATAATTCCAGTCAAAGGCTACTAAGAAAATATGAAGAAAGAGTGACTTTACTGACAACTAAAACTAGGCCAGAATGGCACTAAGTTAGCTTTCAGTAAAATTAAAAAGCTGCTCTAAATTGTAGGTGTTGAAATCCTCCTGATTAGGAACCCAGTCTAAATTTTACCAATTTACCTCAAATGTCATTGAATGACTTTTGTCGACAGTTCTCTGTCTTTCCTGTCCTTATTACATTACCACTCAGGAAGTCAGAGGAATACATTTTCTATGAAAAATATTTTTACTCATGTAGTAGCAAAAAAAACATTGGCCCTTTTTCAGAAGATCTAAGGTAACGTGCCCTTTTAATCATGAAATACAATCCCTTCCCAAGCAAAGTATCATGTAAAACCCAGAAGCTGCTAAATACAGCAAAATACAAGTAAATAAATTATACACACACGTGTTGGATATGAACAGTAGCCACAAAATCCCTACCTACTTAAAGGAACACCATCACCTCTACCCCCCAAAAAGCCAAACACACACACCCCAAAGCAAACCAACCAACCCACTGTTCCTTCCATTCCAACCCAAGCTCTTGTTGTTTGCTCAGCTCCTCAGTTATTGTTAACTTTTTGCCCTCTTCCCATGCTCTTTGTGGTGGGATTTCTCGTTGCAGATCCTCATTTAAAATTATTATCCTAGCTTCTGAATACCATCTTATCCCCCCACACACAGCGCAGACCAAGTGCTTCATTCCTCCTCCTCCCTCCCACACTGACAAGAAAATAAGCCTGAGATCATGCCTGGCTGTGGCTTGTTCCTCAGAATCTCCATCTACAGGCAGACTACTCAAGTCTCTTTGTACCAAAAAAAGTTTGTTCTTTCAGTGTCTGTATCACTTATAGGCTGCTGTCTCTGTCAGCTTTTTTATTCTGTTTGTGCTTTGCAGTTTGCTGAAGGAAGATGTATATTCTGAAAATAAACTTGACTCTGTTAAAGTGGCTAACATACAGTGATGTTTCTGTTTTGTAAATCCAGTTCAGGCACAGGCTATCTATCTGTTTGGCAGCAGCGGAGGTGCCTTTTTGCTTGAATTTGACTGTTTAAGCTTTGAGAGTTGCTTTTGAAGGTGGAAGAGGGGTCAGGGTAGCATCAGATTCACACATTGCTGTCTCTACTGAATTGATAGAAATGACCTCCTTTGAAGATTGCAGAATGTGGCACGAGCATGCATAAAGCCTCTCAGACTTTCAGGAGTGTGATCTTTTGTCTTCTGTGCATGATCTTCTAGTTGGTTGTTGATATGTTTTGCTATTCAGGGATGACTACTTTAGATACATTTGCTTAAGGAAAGAAATCAAAAATCAATAACCTCCTTAGTGTCAGTGCACCTCTGCTGAAGACTCTCTGATATTGCCAGAATTACTGTGAGGTTAAGTAGGTAGTTTTGTTTTATTGTGTTTTGGCTGTGTTACCTAGCTCTGGAACCGGGGCAGCCTACACTGATTACTGCCTTTTTCCAATCTGGCTAGGTTTCATCCTTCAGCAGGGAGTATAGATGCTCATTCAGAAAAGCTTATCCAATAGGTGACAGCATAATTCATAAATATTTTCTTTTTGCTAAGAATTGTAATCATGCATTCATGCATTAAAAAGCATTGATGTTCCCTCCCTCAGCTGGGAGACACGCTGCCTTCCTGCAGTGTCATTTCTCAGCTGAGAGACAGAGCTTGATCTAAACAACAAGATTTTGTAGAATCATGGACTCATTTATGTTGGAAAAGACCCTTAAGATTGAGCCCAACGATTAACCAAACACTGTCAAGTCCAGCACTGTACCATGTCCAGAAGTGCCAAATCTACATGTCTTTTAAATACTTCCAGGGAAGGTGACACATCAATACCTGTGGGCAGCCTGTTTCTTGTCCCCTCATCAGACAGGACAGGCAGGCCAGGACAGGCTGGGATCTCCTTTACCCCTGCTGAAGGAAGGGATTCAGCCTGGTCAGTTGAGGCATCTCCTCCTAGGACTGTAGCCATGGGGCTGGAAGGGGACTCAGCTCCCTCCCATGACCATTACAAACCCACAGCTCTCACTTCCTCAGAAGGTGAAAATGTACCATTATGTAGATGATGTCTTAATCAGTGGAGATTGCCCCAAAGAACTGCAGCAACAGCAGTGTGGCAAGCACTCCGTGGTGCAGAGGTTGACGTTCCACCAAAGGAATGTCAGAAACCAAGCAGAAACCAGTCAAATCGGAGGGTACTTGGTGGATAGCAGCAGTGCAGTGATTGCTGCAGACACCTTCAGAAAAACAGAACAAGGGCAGATGCCCCAGTCTGGGAGGGAATTACAACAGCTTATGGGTCATCAAGGATACTGGAGGAAACATGGCCCTGGATTCTCTATCATTTCTTGCCCACTGTACTCACTGTTATGAAAGGGAAAACCATGGGAATGGAATCCAGAGCATGAGGAAGCAGGAAATACCTAATACAGGAATTAAAACCATACGTGTTCCTGGGGCCTGTACACTCCCACCACTGTCTCAT
>NW_026915428.1:0-4839 GCF_034315485.1 Pezoporus occidentalis
GGGTCTCTATGGGTTCTCTATGGGTCTCTATGGGTCTCTGTGTGACCTCTGTTGGGTCTCTATGGGTCTCTATGGGTCTCTGTGGGTCTCTATGGGGTCTCTATGGGTCCCAATGGGTCTCTATGGGTCTCTATGGGTCTCTATGGGTCTCTATGGGTTCTCTATGGGTCTCTATGGGTCTCTGTGTGACCTCTATTGGGTCTCTATGGGTCTCTATGGGTCTCTATGGGTCTCTGTGGGTCTCTGTGGTTTTCTATGGGTCCCTATGGGTCCCAATGGGATCTCTCCACGCCCCCCATAGAACTACAACTCCCATCCCCCCCCCCCGCGGCAAACATCCGCTGCCCCCCTAAAGGAGGGGGAGGGGGCGGGATCGCTCCAACCAATCCGAAGCCGCCCTGCCCCTCCTTCAGCCAATGAGAAAGCAAAGCGTAGAACGGGTGGGGGAAAGGGCGTGGCGCGCCCGCGTTGACGTCATCACGCCGCGTCATCACGCCATGGCGGCGCGCGCGGCCCTGTGCGTGGCCGGCGTCGCGCTCTCCCTGTACGCGCTCCACGTGGAGCGGGCGCGCGCGCGGGAACCCGGGTTCCGCGCGCTCTGCGACCTGGGCGAGGCCGTGTCCTGCAGCCGCGTGTTCGGGTCCCGGTAACGGCGGGAAACGGGGGGGGGAGGGGGAGGGAATGGCGGGAAATGGGAAGTGGAGGGAAGGGAATGGTGGGAAATGAGGGGGGATGGTGGGAAATTGAGGGGGGGAGGGAAGGGAATGGCGGGAAATTGGGGGGATGGGAATGGTGGGAAATTGGAAGTGGAGGGAAGGGAATGGTGGGAAATGAGGGGGGGAGGGAAGGGAATGGTGGGAAATTGAGGGGGGAGGGAAGGGAATGGTGGGAAATTGGGGGGATGGTGGGAAATTGAGGGGGGGATGGAAATGGGAAGTGGAGGGAAGGGAATGGTGGGAAATGAGGGGGGGAGGGAAGGGAATGGCGGGAAATTGGGGGGGTGGAAATGGTGGGAAATGGGAAGTGGAGGGAAGGGAATGGTGGGAAATGAGGGGGGATGGGAATGCAATGGCGGGAAATCTAGGGGGATGGTGGGAAATTGAGGGGGGATGGGAATGGTGGGAAATGGGAAGTGGAGGGAAGAAAATGGCGGGAAATTGGGGGGGATGGTGGGAAATGAGACGTGGAGGGAAGGGAATGGCGGGAAATTGGGGGGGAGGGGGGGGATGGAAATGGCGGGAAATGGGGGGGGGAATGGAATGGAATAGTGGGAAAGACTGGGGGAGGGGATGGAATGGCGGGAAATGGAGGGGGTAAGGGAAATGGGGGGGAATGGTGGGAAATGGGAAGTGGAGGGAAGGGAATGGTGGGAAATTGGGGGAGGAATGGAAATGGCGGGAAATAGGGGGGATGGTGGGAAATTGAGGGGGGGTGGAATTGGCGGGAAATGGGTGCGGAATGCTGGGAAATGGGAAGTGGAGGGAAGGGAATGGCGGGAAATGAGTGGGGAGAATGGTGGAAAATGGGGGGGGGAGGGAATGGTGGGAAATGGGGGGGGGGAATGGAATGGTGGGAAATGGGGGGGGGGAATTACGGGAAATGGGAAGTGGAGGGAAGGGAATGGCGGGAAATGGGGGGAGGGGGGAAGGAATGGCGGGAAATTGTGGGGGGAGAATGGTGGGAAATGAGAAGTGGAGGGAAGGGAATGGTGGGAAATTGGGGAGGGAATGGTGGGAAATTGGAGGGGGGGGAAGGGAATGGCGGGAAATTGGGGGAGAGGATGGAATGGTGGGAAATTGGGGGGAAGGGGAAGGAAATGGTGGGAAAAGGGGGGGGAGAATGGTGGGAAATGGGAAGAGAGAAGGGAATGGAGGGAAATTGGGGGGGGATGGCGGGAAATGGGAAGTGGAGGGAAGGGAATGGCAGGAAATGGGGGCAGATGATGGGAAATTGAGGGGGGAATGGAAATGGCGGGAAATGGGGGGGGAAATGGTGGGAAATTGAGGAGGGGTGGCGGGAAATGGGAAGTTGAGGGAAGGAATGGCGGGAAATTGAGGGGGGATGGAAATGGCGGGAAATGAGGGAGAATGGCGGGAAACTTGGGAAATGGGAATGGGGGGAGGGAAATGGAATGGCGGGAAATGGGTGGGAATGGCGGGAAATTGGCGGGAGGGTGGGAAATGAGGGGAATGGTGGGAATTTGGGGGGGGATGGCGGGAAATGAGGAGGGAAAATGGAGGGAAATTGGGAATGGCATGGCGGGAAATTGAGGGGGTTGGCGGGAAATGGAGGGAAATGGGGGGCAGGGAATGGATTGGCGGGAAATTGAGGGGGTTGGCGGGAAATGAGGGCAGGAAATGGAGGGAAATGGGGGGGGAGGGAATAGAATGGTGGGAAATTGGGGGAATGGCGGGAAATTGGGGGAATGGCGGGAAAAGGGGGCGGGTTAAAGGAGGGTCTCTGGGGCTGAGGAGGGAGAGGAGCGGGAGGCGAGGAAAGGGGGCGGGGCTTGGGGGCAAGGAGCAGCCAATGGGAGGCTGAGGGGCGGGGGCATTTGCCATATATGGTGATGGGGGTGTGTCTGCCAGGTGGGGGCGTGGCCTGGGGCTGGTGGAGCCGCTGCTGGGCCGGGACAGCGCCGCCAACGTCCCCAATGGGGCCGTGGGGGTCGGGTTCTACCTCCTGCAAGGGATTCTGGGTAAGGGCAATGGGAGCCATAGGGGGCAATGGGAGCCATAGGGGGCAATGGGACCCATAGGGGGCAATGGGACCCATAGGGGTACAATGGCTCCCTTGGGGTCCATTGGGTCTCTTTGAGCTCCATTGACCCCCATTGGGTCCCATTGATCCCCATTGGGTCCCGTTGCTCCCCATTGACCCCCATTGACCCCCATTGGATCCCCATTGAGTCCCACTGACCCCCATTGACTCCCATTGACCCCCATTGACCTCCATTGCTCCCCCTTGACCCCCATTGATCCCCATTGACCCCCATTGATCCCCATTGCTTCCCATTGACCCCCATTGACCCCCATTGCTCCCCATTGATCCCCATTGACCCCCATTGACTCCCATTGACCCCCATTGACCCCCATTGCTCCCCATTGCTCCCCATTGATCCCCTTGAGTCCCATTGCCCCCCATTGGATCCCATTGACTCCCATTGCTCCCCATTGATCCCCATTGACCCCCATTGCTTCCCATTGACTCCCATTGACCCCCATTGATCCCCATTGACCCCCATTGACTCCCATTGACTCCATTGACCCCCATTGATCCCCATTGACCCCCATTGCTCCCCATTGACCCCCATTGACCCCCATTGACTCCCATTGACCCCCATTGACTCCATTGACTCCCATTGACCCCCATTGCTCCCCATTGACCCCCATTGACCCCCATTGACTCCCATTGACCCCCATTGACACCCATTGACACCCACTGATATCCATTGACACCCATTGACGCCCCATTGATCCCCATTGACCCCCATTGACCCCCATTGACTCCATTGACCCCCATTGACTTCCATTGGCTCCATTGACCCCCCTTGCTCCCCATTGACTCCCACTGACCCCCATTGACCCCCATTGCTCCCCATTGACCCCCATTGACCCCCATTGACTCCCATTGACCCCCATTGACCCCCATTGACCCCCATCGACCCCCATTGACCCCCCTTGCTCCCCACTGATTCCCCCAGGCCCCGTGCGCGGTCGCGGCGCCTCCTGGCTGCTGCTGGCGTCGTCGGTGGCGTCGGCGTTGGCGTCGCTGTGGCTGGCGGCCATCTTGGCCTTCGTCCTCCACGACCTCTGCCTCGTCTGCCTCAGCACCTACGGCCTCAACCTGCTCCTGCTGCGCCTCAACCTGCGCCGCTGGCGCCAGCGCCCCAAAACCGCCTGAATTCAACCCAAAAGACACGGCCCCGCGCCTGGCATCCGGGTTGGGGGGGATGGGGATGGGGGTGTGGGGAGGGGGGGGTCGCTATGGGGGGGGGAATGCGGCGCAATGGGGCGGGCTTGGGAATGGCGGCCCCATAGGGAGAGCCAATGTGGTGGTGGGCTTGGGGGCATCCAATATGGTGGCCCCCTTGGGGACATTCAATATGGTGGCGCTCATGGACTCATTCAATATGGCGACCCCATAGGGACATCCAGTATGGTGGCCCCATAGGGACATCCAATATGGCAGCGGCCATGGGGACATCCAATATGGTGGTGGCCACCGAGGGATAGCCAATATGGCGGCCCCCTAGGGATTGCCAATATGGCGGCCCCATAGGGAGAGCCAAGATGGTGGTGGGTTTGGGGACATCCAATATGGCGGCCCCCTTGGGGACATCCAATATGGTGGCGCTCATGGACTCATTCAATATGGCGGCCCCATAGGGATAACCAATATGGCGGTGGGCTTGGGGGCATCCAATATGGTGGCCCCATAGGGACATCCAATATGGTGGCCCCATAGGGACATCCAATATGGTGGCCCCATAGGGAGAGCCAATATGGCGGTGGGCTTGGGGGCATCCAATATGGCGGCCCCCTTGGGGACATCCAATATGGTGGCGCCCATGGTCGTATCCAATATGGCGGTCCCCTAGGGATATCCAATATGGTGGCCCCCTAGGGATAGCCAATATGGCGGCCCCATAGGGAGAGCCAATGTGGTGGCGGCCATGGGGACATCCAATATGGCAGTGGCCACCGAGGGATAGCCAATATGGCGGCCCCATAGGGAGAGCCAATATGGTGGTGGCCCATGGACTCATTCAATATGGTGGCCCCCTAGGGATATCCAATATGGCGCCCCCCTAGGGATATCCAATATGGTGGCCCCATA